>NW_026262993.1:250000-287500 GCF_947179515.1 Apodemus sylvaticus | reverse complement strand
TTTTTGAAAGAGACAAGTTAAATTTGTGTCTGTGTGGAAATAGGGTTCCCAGATAAAATTCAGGATGTTCTGTTAATGTGGATTTTAGATAAGCAATAAATATAATATTAGTAACAGTATGTTTGTATTAGTCACTTTTCTTGTTGTTCTAACAGAACATCTGGACAAGCTACATAGAACATCTGGACAAGAAAGGGTTTATCTTGGCTTACAGTTGAACAGAATACAGTCCGTTATTATAAGGAAGGCTTGGTAGCTGGAGCATAAAGTAGCTGGTCACATTACATCTGTATTTAGGAAGTAGAGAGTAGAAAGGAAGTGAGTCTTTCTCAATGACCTACTCTTCCAGTAAGGTTTCGCCTCTTAAAGGTTCCACCATGTTCCAAAACATCAACACCAGCAGGGGACCAAATGCTCAAGCACAGGAGTCTGGGGAAAATATTTGACATTTAAACTACAACAATGTTCCAAGCAAGGTCTACAATATACTCATAGGAAGACCTAGTCTGTCCAATTGAAGTGCAAATTTAACTGGAAATTCTGGCTAGTTTGTCATTTTGTGCTTTGAGAAGAGATCTCAGTTTATAGCTTAGTCTGGGCCTAGAATTTGTCATTCTTCAGCTTTAGTCTTCTGAATAATAGGATTGCAGGTAAATCACATTTGGAATTTATGTATTTATTTATATTCATATAATATATATAATATAAACAAATATATAAGTTATATATATATATATATATATATATATATATATATATATATATATACATACTCTGTCTTCATGCACATTGGGAGAGGGAAACAGATCCCATTACAGATGTTTGTGAGACACCATGTGATTACTAGAAATTTAACTCAGGACCTCTAGAAGAGCAGCCTCTTAACCTCCAAGCCATCTCTCTAGCCCCTGGAATGTATTTCTAAAAAGATTGTTTTTAGAATAGGAAAAAGTATAGGGATTTATCAAACGCTCCCTGCTCCCTCACATCCTTAGCATCTTTGTCCCCTATGCTCGGGCAAAAGAAGCACATGCCACTCCTTTTCCATGGATCTTGCATTCATAGATTCCAAATCTACATTTCACAATTATGAATCAACACTATTTGAAAGAAATGCTATATTGTTGCTGACATGTCCTTTGTCATCAGACTTTGGTGTTTGCATAAACATTATACTATAATAGCTCTATATTACACTGACATTGTATTACTTATTATAAGTGATCCACAGAGGATGTGAAACATGCTGATGCACATTCCATGTATCTATCGAAGTGGAAACAAGGGTTCTTTGGAAAGTCTATTGGATGTTGTTTTGCTGGAGCAACACATAAAGGAACATTTAACTGAAGCAGACACAGGTGAAAGGATGTTCTGCTAAAGCAAGCATGTGAAAGGACACGTGATGAACGATTCTTTGCTAACAACATACATGTATTGATTGGCCTTATATTGCATAGCTGAACTGCATTTGTCAGGACTCCATGGAGAGAAATGCACCAAAAACCATCTGGTGGCATGCCATATTTTCTTACCACTTCTGCAGACTCGGGCATACTGGCAGCATGATGTCAGCTGAAGCAAGACCCGTGGAGGACAGGATATGTTTGGAGGATATAAATAGGTTTCACAGGGGCTGGAGAAATGGCTCAGTGGTTAAGAGCATTGACTGCTCTTTGGGAGGTCCTGAGTTCAAATCCCAGCAACCACATGGTGGATCACAACCATCCATAATGAGATCAGATGCCCTCTTCTGCTGTGTCTGAAGACAGCTACAGTGTACTTATATATAATAAATATAATCTTTAAAACAAATAGGTCTCACAGACAGTGGCGGAGGATGAGCTTGACTTGCTTACAGCACTAGCTGTGCAAATCTTGTGGGTGGGTCTCGTGTCTTCACTGATCTTAACTACCCAGAGAGGCACAGCCCAGAACTTCTCCTGGTCCTCCCTGGTCCCTCCTGTTAACTTGTGCTGAGACTGAAGCCTGGCTGTCCCTGCTAGGTAGTGCCACCACAGCTGATTTATGTTTGCTGTCCCTACTCTGCCAAACCAGACTGCTGGTACACCTATAAAGTGTTCGGGTATGGATGGAGCTGCCATCTCTAACCATGAAGTAAACTGCCCAGACAACACAGACAGGAGTTGCTCCAAAGAACCATTTCTAACCAGGTCCACTTCCCCTGTATCCTTCCCCCACCCCCACCACCCCTGCTACCTCTGGTAAGTGGTGGGCTAAAAGGAGGTTAAAGTGTTTAAGAACCATTATTAAAAGTAAGGTTTGAAAAAATTAACATTACAACCTGTACTATCCTTTTCTTTATAGATACATAACTATATGTATATGGTTTCTGAATCTCCATCATCAGTTAAGGAACAGAGAAGGGATGCACAGTAAGAAAGTACATAACAAGTGTCTTAACTACCAATAGCTAACGATGTTTGGGTGACATAAGCTAGATCTGATGATTGAAAGGTAAAAGCATTCTTAATATGTGTGTGTGTGTGTGTATGTGTGTGTGTGTATACATATATATCTATCTTGATATATATGTGTATGTTTAGTGAAATATTAAAAAAGTAGAACTGACATGTTCCCGCTCTTGCCCTGCTACTGTCTGGACAACCTGTTCTTATCTTGTTGGGATTCACTGGCCTGGAGCTCCGGAAATGTCTCCACCCAGCTCGCTAGGTTCCCACTGGCAAGTCACTACCACGCCAATCCGTGCTTCAAATCCCCCATGGCCTTTGTGGTGCACATGTGGCAAACCCAAGCTTTGCTGCTGTAGCTTTCTCTCTTAAACCCGGATGAGCTGCTGAGTGAAGGAAAATGCAGCACAAATTTAGTTCAGAAACAACTGGTAACTCAATCTCTGGGTGCCACAACTAGACTCTAATCTTGCAAGCCCTATTAATACATGATTTCTCCAGTGGTGAATCCTTGGGGATCCGCCATGATACCAGGAAACTGTTGCAGCTATATCTAACCCATATGCTGTCCCGTTCCAAAAAGACTAACTCTCTCCTGCTTCATTTTGTGAAGTTATCATTTCTCATGTCTAGCTCACTAGGAAAACCACAACTCAGAAGTTAGTAAGTGGCCAAGGCTTCCTCACTCTTAACAATGTTAAGCAGGTCTGGAGCAGACAGACACAAAGATAGACCGGATCACTGGACCACAAATTAGAATAGGCAGGGGGAAGTTTGCCTGGGTCGGCCTTCTAACCAGAAGTCATCCTGAAGGAATCTTGAGTCACAAGTAGTTAAACTGATCCTTTTAAGAGTTACTCCCATGCTAAGGCCCTGCTGCTCCTGAGAAACTGTCTAGTCTTCAGGTGTGTGCACCTGTGAAGGGAAGGGAAGGGAAGGGAAGGGGAGGGGAGGGGAGGGGAGGGGAGGGGAGGGGAAGGGAGGGGAGGGGGGGAGGGGAGGGGAGGGAAGGGAAGGGAAGGGAAGGGAAGGGAAGGGAAGGGAAGGGAAGGGAAGGGGAACTTAGGTATTTTCCTTCAGGATTTTGAAGTTGAGTCATTGACTTGAAGAGGATACTTACAGCGTTAAATATGGAAATGATATGAGGGACAGCAATATACAGGTTCTTTAGGATGCTACCATGCCCATGGTCATTCTTGTCAATACTGTTATTGGATTTTGTTTAATTTTTCTGTGGGTGGTATCTCACTATGTTGCCTAAGCTAGTCTTTAACTTGTGGGATCCTACTATGTCAACCCGCCAGGAGACTGAGACTACAAGTACTTAGCAGCCCTGTAAATTTGTTTTTGGAAAATAAACATATCTTTCAGTTTTTGTTTATTGGAAATGATACCTGCAACTTTTCACAGTTGGTATCTTTTATGAATATACTGTGCATATTGTGTGTTTGGTGTCTGTATCTATGTTTCTGTGGGTGTATGCATGCTGTTGTGTGAAATTCTCATGGCATACAGCAGGGTGGCATACAGCGTTTTGATACTTTGTCTTTCTAGTTGCTATGTTGGTTTTAATCAGGAAGCCTGTGCTTTTCAGCCGCCTGCAGAGGGTTCTGCTCTCCAGAGGCTATATGGCTTCCTTAAGTTTTCAGGACTAGTTGGTAGAAGAATTGGAATTTGAACCCAGATTGGCTTTGAGCTTTCTTTTTAGGACAGAATGGAGCCACTATTCACTCTTAGCCACAGTTGGCATGGATTGTCTCTTTTTCTCATTTTCTTCCACTGTCTCTCTGGTCAAGATGGGTCTTAGACTGTGCTCAGAACACAAAATTAGCATTTAGTAGGCAGTCTGTACTGAAATACTGGAAAACCAGGAACACATACTGTTTGCTATCATAAGGAAACATTTAAAGTGTACTGATACCAGAGTATATGTGTTCATAGATACTGTCAAAGTATAAGGAACTATGTAATAATATCTAAGTGTTATATTTCTGTAGTTTAAGAGTCAAAAACCAAAAAATATAAGGTTTAATTTTGTAGTGATTTCTTGATGCACAGGGCAAACAATCAAGTGCAGGCCTCTTGGGTTGGAGGCTGTGGGCTTCACTCAGGAACACAGTGCCTGTCTAGCTGGTGGGCACTGCTCTAGTCTCTCTGCAGAGCATGGCAGCTGTTTTAATTGTACTCCCCTAAAAGAAAAGGCAGACAGGAGGGTTTCATGGTTTGTTTGTCTGTTTATTGTTTTGGGTAAATTTAACCAGCAATCTAGTCGAGCAGTGGTAGTGAAAGTCTTTAATCCCAGCACTCTGACACAAAGGCAAGTGGATCTCTGAGTTCAAGGCCAGCCTTGTCTACAGATTGAGTTCCAGGACAGCCAGGGCTGCACAGAGAAACCCTGTCTAGCAAAGCATACCTCCCCAACCCAGTGGCAATCTAGTGAAAACTCATTTTAAATTTTAAATAGTTTATCCTTTAAAACAAATTCAGGCAGAATATCATGTAGACCAGACTAGCCTTCATCTAGGTAGCTGAGAATGACCTTGATCTCTCGACCCTCCTGCCTCTTCCCCTCACGTCTGGAAATTACAGCCAAGCACCACTATGCCTGGCTTTAAATAACCTATTTCTGCAAACAGACAAGAGCCCTCTCCTGCTCCTTTACAAACCCCAAGCATAAAATAAAATGTAAGCATTTTTTTAAAGGAAAATATTACACCAATAGTCTATTACAACAGTTGCTTGTAATTTTTTCTCTCAAAGGTTAGTCCTACTCTCTCTATTAATTTATACCATTACAAAAACACTTTAGCGTCAAGATATTCAAATGTTCATTTTCCACAAAATATTTGAAAGGTTCCTCAGTAGATCCCAGGAATTTATTTCAATGGAGTCTTTATTTGGTCAGTCAATAATTTAACCAGCAGTTGTTGAGAGCCAGTTATGTGCTAGACACTGGCTTGGTGTTGAGGGGCACAAGACTCAAATGCACTGTAGCTCTACTCAACAGTCTTTTGACAGACATTGAAAACTCACATGTCCCTGGTACAAGCAGTTACGTTCCTCCAGACCTTATTAACTATCTCTGGTACACGTGGGTCACCTGATGAAGGTTTCCCTATTTAATAAGATGAATGCCTGTCTGAAGGCTTGTTTTGTTGTTATTGCTGTTTTGGTTTTGTCTTAAAACTTCTTACTAATCTAGCAAGAAGGTCATATCAACTCTTTGGTTCTGCAAAGTCTGCTGTATGCAGCCAAATATTAACTAGAGCAAGGGTGGTGTAGGGATGTAAGTGACTTAAACTCTGTACCACACAATTCAATGGCATTCACACTTGGATATCGAGAGTATAATTAGATTAGAAAACCATACTTGCTGGGGTCAAAGGCAGCTTCCAGGTCTCCAATGCTCTTCCCAAAGTTGAACTCTCAAGGTGAAAGAATTGCAAGGTGTCCCAGATTGGGGAGAATTATTATCATTGAGAACTTATTCACAGGCCCACTCCTAGCTGGTACAGAGTGTAGTTTGTGCAAAGGCTGAAGGTGTTCTTCCTCACCACATTTATTCTGCAGCGCATTGCCCCTGGAGAGACAAAAGGAGAGGCTGTGTGTGTGTGTGTGTGTGTGTGTATGTGTGTGTGTGTGTGTGTGTGTTTCGGAGTGGGGGGGGCAGGAATGCAGCAGGCACAGCTCTGTCTTAGCTACTTTTCTATTACTATGCGGAGACACCATGACCAGTGCAACCTATTATTATTTCTTTTATCCTAATGTCTTTAAACACTGTTGAACTGACATTGGCTAGGATCCTAGTTTGTTTTGTTTTTGTTTGCTTTGGTTTTGGTTTTGGTTTTGTTTCTAAGAGCTCCAGTCTCCAGCTCTGACCTAGAACTTTTGGTAGTCACATAAAGCATCTGTAACATTTGCCAGATGCTAAACTTCTTGCATCTATAATTATATGGCACCTAAGTTTGGCTTTACTTTGAAGGTAAGGGCCAGTGTAGACTGCTCTCAAAGTCCTGGACTTAAAATGGGTTCCTGACTTAGCACTCCCATTAGCTGTGAACACATGGATGTGCCAACATGAGTTTACATTTTAAGATTATTAAGCATCAGATACCCCCAAAAGTACAATATGTAACTTACATCTACAGGATAACTAAAGGCATCTAATTGGACTCTAGGCCCATTTAATAATAGGGAATTCATACCTGATACTGTAAACCTATCCAGCTACCAATGACTGGAGTGGTCATAGAACCTACAAGAGAACCTACTCCTGCCATTTTCCCAAAACACCATAATGTCTAACTGGATTCTGAATATTCATTCCTCTGTGTCCACAGAAAAGTCATTGATGACACAGTAACACACACTAGATTCAAACATGGACTTGAATATACACCAGAAGGAGGCTGTCTAGTTGTTTTCTCTCATGGAACACCTGTTGTGGGGCAACCTCTGCTTCCTAGAAGTCAGGAAGAGCAAGAAGGAATAGTACCAACTCTGCACCAAGAAAGCTTTCATCCCCATGTGGAGATGTAAACAAACATTAGTTTCAGAAGTCATGGATCCTTTTAGCCTAGTCCTTCATGATGCAGACAACATTGTTCTATACTTTTGAAATAAATTTTAAAACTCTTAACATTAGCCACCATTTACTGAGGTCTTAATGTGTGGGGTAGAAAGCTGTTTTCTTTGACGTACAAACTGGCTCTTACAAGGTCTCTATTAAGGAGATACGGCTATTACTTTGTTTCAGATCAACTCTAGCATACAGAAACTAAATACATTTTCTATAGCAAACCACTTCATTATGCTTTCCATAATGAAGCCCTCAACTGAGGCTCTGAACTCAAGGAGTCTGATTTCTAAGCATGTACTCTTAATCAACAAGTATAAATTTCCATATTTTCTTTTTTTTAACCTAAGGGTAAGTTTTCTTCCATTTCTAAAATGAGATATGATTTATATCTATAGAACTCACCCCTTCAAGTCCCTCCCTCAATGTCTTTTACGATTTATTTTAGCCAAGCATGGTGACACACAACTTCAGACTCTGTACTTGGACACCTTTAATGCATTTACTAATTGAAGAATATTGAGGTTATTTTGACCTTTTGAATATTATGAAACATGTCTTACAAATATTCCCTTGTAAATTTTTGTGGACATAGGTTCTTAATTATCTTGAATATACCTAAAAATTAACTTTGTATTTAACTTTTTGAAGAATTGTCAAGATGGTTTCCTAAAGTGGATTCACCATAAGTGTTTAGTAAGTCCAAGTACCTCATGTAAGCAGACCATTCAGTATTCATTCTTGTGTTATTGGTTTATTCACTGGGCAATTTTCCTCAGGTCTGGCATATGCTATAATACATTCTCTCTCTCTCTCTCTCTCTCTCTCTCTCTCTCTCTCTCTCTCTCTGTCTCTCTCTCTCAGTGCGTGTGTGTGTGTGTGTGTGTGTGTGTTTATTGACACTTCTCTTATGGCCAATGATATATATGCATTCATTGGTCATTTGTATATTGCCTGCCTTTCCCTAAAACTATTTTCTTAAATCTCTTTGTTTCCTTGCTAAATGGTCTGAATGTGACCCCTGGAGTTCATGCGTTAAGTGTGTTAATATTTGCTCTGAGTAGTACATGCACACACACGGAATCCCATCTAGTAGAGGCTGACCATTTGAGCCTAGGTTTTAGAGATCAACCAGGGAAACACAAGAGTCGAAGTCTCCATCACAGAAACACAAAAACAAGCAAAACTCAGTGGCTAAGAGATTGAAATGACCTTGGGGGCCATTACGAGGTTAGTAAGTACTGAGGCGAGAGTCTTCCTGAATAGGAGTAGCACCAGGTAAGGACAGTACTTCCTTTTATTCCTTTGCTCTTCTGTCTCTTCGACCATATGGGGACTCCACAAGACTGTCGTTATTATACACTACATTTTACGGCCTTGACATTCCCAGCATCCCCAACTGTAGGAAATTAATATCTGATTTTTATAAATCAATTGTGGTCTTCTGTGGTGTTGAGTCAGATGGGCTAAGACATTGTCCATAATGTAATGATTACCCTGGGCCCATCTTCCTTGGTGATGTAAACATAATAACCTATGTTCTAACAGATGGTAACAATAGCCTGTTCAACCTGGTATGCTTTCAAACCCACTGAAGAAAATCATCATCTATAATTATTAGTAATATAGATATTTTTAGAAATTATGAATATTTAGTCTGATTCTTAGAAATTGGTGACGGATATAGTCTTTTTAACTTTGACATGCTGTTCTTCTTCACTTAAATCCGCCCTATAAGCTTTGCCTACATATTTTTCAATAGAGTAAATCTGATCATGTTCCATTCTATCTCAAAACCTTCTTTATCTTTCCAATTACCACCAAAAATAAATACCATCTTCAAGGCCAGTTGATGGTGGCATATACCTTTAATCCCACCAACTGGAAGGCAGAAGCAGGCAGATATCTGTGAGTTAGAGGCCAGCTTGGTTTACATAATGAGTTCCAGGACAGCCAGAGCTACATAGAGAAACCTAGTCTCAGAAAATCAATGTGTGTGAGTGTGTGTGTGTGTGTCTGTGTGTGTGTGTGTATACACATGTATGTTTGTATGTATGTATATGTGTGTATATGTACATATATATGTATATATGTATATATGTACCATCTTCAAAATGTTTTCATTATTTTCACTTAAGAAATTACTAAGAGATAGTTTGTATGATAACCTAGAACAGAATCATGCAAATAAGCACACGTTCACCCAGAAACAAATAAGATTTCTTTCTTTTTACATGTTACTAAGTTAGTTCATTGTGTTGTTTGTTTCAGTTTGGGCAGTTCTGGGGCTGGGATCCAGGCCTTATGTCTGCTTAGGTTGCAGCTGTTCATGATAAGATACACAATTTCATAAGTAAGACTTATACAATGTCACTCTGAAACATGTTCAAATATGGTGAGTTAGGGTTACTATTGCTGTGGTGAAACACCATGGTCAGAGCAACTTAGGAAGGAAAGGCTTTGTTTTGCTCACAGTTCAGTCAATCTAACAGTACAATCATCAAAAGCTATGAGGGCAGGGACTCACAAAGGCAGGGAGCTGGAGGCAGAAGATACCTATGCCATAGAGGATGCTGCTTACTGGCTTGCTCCCCACGACTTGCTCACCTTACTTTCTTATAGAGCCCAGGACCACCAACCCAGCAATGGTACCAGCCACAATGGACTGGGCCTTCCCCCACTGATCACTAATTAGGAAAATGCTTTATAGCCAGATCTTATGGCGGCATCTTCTTAATTGAGGTTCCCTCCTTTCCAATGACTTTAACTTGTGTCAAAATGACATAAAGCCATCCAGTACAGTAAGATTCTGCAATTCCCACAAATTTTCCTGTAGCATAACTCAAGCCTGTTTGTATAAATCATTTTCAAAACTAAAATTACATTTATTAATTTAAGAGGCATGAAAATCTATATTTCTTCCTTTGAAAAGGGCGGGGAGGTGCCCAGAAACCTGTGTTTTTTTATTAACTTTCCCATGTTCATTCTTCAGAACAGGTTGAGAAGTAACTGCTATTTTCTATAACTTTCTGTTCTTCCCCCATCACTTCTCAAACACTTTTTTTAAACAACACTTTTTTTTCTATCTAGAATCAGCCCTTGTTACTGACATCTTACTGGGTCCCTCTGCTTATTCCCTGAGCATAAGAATATCTCATTTCCCTAGATTTACTATAAATCCATGCTTGGGTCTTCTTGTGATGACACTTTTCTTGTACTGCCCCATATCCTATACACTGTAATCAACCATAGTATAGGACAACATTTGTCCCCCAGTGGGGACCACAATGGTCCAGTTTAAGTCAAGACTTTTGTGTTTGATGTGTTTGAGGCAGGGTCTTACTACACAGCCCACACTACTAGCCTTGAATTTGACACTCTCTTGCCTCCACCTCCCAGATTTGTGGGATTACAACTATGTACCACCAGGCCGGCCCTAAAATAAGAATGCATTTAAATGGAACCTTTGTCTGTGGGCCTAGGTCAGTTAAGAGAGAGTTTAAGTGAAAGCAGATTGTTAAATTTAATGAGATTATGGGCATACATAAGTGAGTGGCAACCTTTGCTGGGTGGATATTTATGCAACCTAGTCTTCGATTAACTTTCTCATATTCTTACTATTCTCAATATGCAGGCATAAGGCATAATGATCAGATTTAAATGCTAATATCCAAAGTAGTTCAGGGCAAGTGGATTCACAGGCTGGGGTTTGCAAATGCTATCTGCCTCAACACGAACCTGCTAAAATGTACATAAAGAAAAGTTTGAATTTTCAAACCTTCCATACCCATAAAACAAATACAGCAATGACTGATTCTATATTTGTTATAAAGAGATGGCATTTAAAGAAAATTATAAGGATTTTCCACGAGTAGGTACTTAGTAAATATTACCTATAATTATAACTATTAATGCAACTGTGCATTCTTTTTGAGTTACTTCAGCTCTCATTTAGAAGAAAGTTTTAGCAAATTAGTACAGGAATGAAGCGATAGAAGCCATGAATGGAGTTACAGAGTCAAGAGAAAATGCAGAAGTGATTGTAGGTTTTAAGGGAGGCCTGCACAACAACAGCAGTAGTTTAAGCTGAAACTTGTGCGGCTGCGAGCACCCCGCCTCGCAGGCAGCCCCGCTCCCTTTTTTTCTTTTCTCCCTCGGCCCGGGGAGGAGCGGGACAACTCAGAGCATCGGCTCGAGGGAGGGAGCGCGACCCTGGGCGCGGGTGTAAATCCGTCATCTGAGCGCCGAGGAGCCGCGGGGAGGGCGCGCGCGGGCGGGTGGGGCGCGGGCGGGGAGGGAGTAGGCGGAGCGGAGAGCTGAGGTGGCCGAGGGGCGGGTCCAGGCGCGGCTGCTAAGAGGAGACCAAGAGGCGGGGGCTGCACTTGACAACCAGCACGCCGAGAAGGTAAGAAGTTTCCACCAACTCTCCTCTCCACTTGCGGCCGCACTGGGTAGGGACAGAGCCGGGCGGGACGCCCCGGGGCCGCGGCGGGCCGCGTTCTCCTCTAGCGCCGCGGCGCGAGGAGGCGGGCAGCCGGAGGCGCTCCCGAAATCCACCCCCACCCCTCAACTTGGCCCCAAGTTTTCGAGGCGGCTGCGGGCGGACGGGCGGACGGGAGCGAGGGCTTCCCCGCGCCTTAGGTGAGCGGCGGGCAGTCGGGGACTCTGGGGACCCGGTGCCCTCGGGGAGGGCGCCGGACGCGGGGACCCGGGATACATGGAGCTGCCGGATCCGCGGCAACTTTCCCAACTTGCCGGCCTGTTCAGAGCCCCGAGCTGTGGCTGGGAACGGGGCCCGGCGCGGCCCGCGTGGGGACCGCAGCGATGCGGTGGGAGAGGAGAGGGAGCTATTCTTTTTTGTTGTTCCTGGGAATATTTCCTAGATTAAGGCAGTCCAAAGTAGGTGATGAAGCTAGCGGTTTTCCTTACTTTAAATTTAGAGTTAAGCCTCAGGGCTATTTTAAATATTTTGTAAATGTTTGAAAGGTGGCTTCAGCAAGGATGAAGAGTTTGTTTTAGCAATGCTCGCACTCACTTGCTTGGCCTGACCTGCCAGGGTAATAGTGGCTTTTATGGCTATTGTAAGATATGTGAATGATTATGTTACTTATGTCTCATAATTTTTACACACTGCAAAATCGTGAAAAATGTTTTAACAGGGATTTGTATGTTTTATAAATCTGGTTTTAAAATGGAGCATGTGAATCTCCTTGTGCTCCTGCTTTGCTGTGGCTGCCATAGCACAGTGTGGCTATCACCTGGTTTTTATACATGTGTTTTCATGCTTGCTGTAATATGGAGGAGAAGAGGAATGATTTTACAGGTCACTTTCACATAATAATAAAGACAAATACTTGGATATGTAGAGTGGAAAAGATTTCATTTTAAACATCATAATGAACTCTCAGAGCTGGAAGAGAGCTCAGTTGGTAGAGCGCCTCCCACAGGAGCATGAAGACTTGACCTTGCTCCCCAACAAGTATAATGGGCCAGTCAGCAGGGCATCTTTCACTGCTGTTCTCAGGGCTGGGAAGGCAGTGACAGGCAGGTCCCTGGGGTTCACTAGCCACCCAGCTCAGCCTCATTGTTGAGGAGAAGGCAGGGAATCACCATGAATGCCATTGGTTCTGGTGGCTAATCTTGACCCACTCAGTGTTTGGGGATGTCTGCCTTGGAAAGCAGAGTTTAAAGTGAGCATACACTATAATGGCTTCAGTTACGGCGTTTCTGTGCATACACTTCCTTCTCCTTGTGGCACTGCCTGCTCATTCCTATTAGCCAAACAACCAGTTTGGTAATCTCAATGGCTGCCTCCCCACAACTGCTTGGTGATATAAATCCTAGTGGTTTAGTTTTAACTGCTTTATCGTGAGATACCTCACATACCGCCATGTAATCACCATTTAAAATGTACATTAATAATACCCCATTATATGGATACACAGTTTCTTTTAGCATCATCAATTTATGGATTTTTTACTATTATGCATAACGCTGCTGAGAACTTTCTTTGGGAGAGGGTCAGATGTTTTTATTTCTCTTGGATGTATACCTCTAAGAAGAATTGTTGGATCATGTGGCCTTCTTTTTGTCCATTTGAGTTGTCTTCAGAAAAACAAACCAAAACCAAAAACCAAAAAAACCTCTTGTGGTCTTAAAAAATACATATGTGGTAAAAGTTAGGACTATGTGTCCCGTGTTGCATGTTGGCTCTCTCTTTTACCATGTGGGTTTCAGGGGTTGAACTCAGGATTTCAAGCCTGGTGGCAAACACCTTTACCTGCTGAGGCATTCACTTCCCCTAGATTGTCTTTTTATAGTTGAGGTATAAAAGCTGTTGATACAGTGTGGTTACAATCCTCTATCTGATTCAAGATTTGCAAATACTTTCTCCCATTCAGTGAGCTGTCTTTTTATATTTTTGATGCCCTTTGAAACAATTTAAAATTTTTTGAAAGAAGTTTAAGAATGTTTTTTTCCAGACAAGATGTTATTACATGTTAAATGTTAACTCAATACTAGTGACAGTGAGCAACAGTGGCCCTCAGAAACATTCCTAACACTGTCTATCATTTTAATTTTGATGAAGTCCAACTTACATAATATTTTCCTTGTTCTCAGTTTTGGAATGTTGTCAAAAATAAAGCAAAACCAACCAACCAGACAAACAAAAACCAAACCCCAAAACATGGTCTCACTTTACCCCTGCGTTTCTTTCCCTCCTTCTTTCCGTCCTTCTGGATAACACTATGACGTAGGGTTGCTAGATCATACCATGTGGTAGTCTGCCTTTTGTAGTTTGAGAAATTGCCTTTTTGGGGGTGGGGTTAATAACATTTGTACCATTTTATGCTCTTCCAAGAGTGTCTATGTGTTGGATTTTGTGTGTCCATGTTATCACCAATGCCTGCTGTTATTTTATGATAAATATGGTGATAACAACTGTGAGGTGACATATCTCTTCTGTGGTTTTGTTGTCTCTACTGGCCTTGAAATCTAGGGATGGAATGATGCTCCTTTTTAGCCTCCCACCTACCAGTACTGATATCAGATCTAGGACCTCAGCCATTGAGATAATCACTCTACCACGGAGCTGTGTGTCCAGCTCCTTTTGTGTTTTATTTCAAGACAAAGTCTTACGAAGTTGCGTAGACTGGCTTTAGACCCATGGATTTCCCATCCTTCTGCCGCAGTCTCTCTAGTAGCTGTTATGGACTTGAGCCAGCTGTAGCTTCCATTTATCCTCTGGCCTCAGCTCTCTTGGGTTGGGTGTGATAGGTAGACATAGGACCCTTTTTGATATTTTGTCCGTTTTAAGATTGGATTACATAGGTTTTGCTAGTTTTTGAGTTTTAGGAGTTCTTTATATATTTTGGATATTACTGTCATATCAGAAATTTAAATGTTTTCCTCTCATTCTGTGAGTTATCTTTCCTTCTGCTCGTTGCTTCTTTTGCCTTGGCCATGGAGGAGCTTTTAAGTTTTCTGTAGCTGCATGTGTCTGGCCTTGCTTTCTTTGCCTTCAGTGGTTTACATTTAAAGCTTAGACTTATCTGATCCCTAAAAGAGTAAAGGCTACATTAAGAAAGAACATTCTATTGTTTAGGGGAGGGGAAAAAAATCAGTTCTTGGTGGAACTCCAGGGGACAAGAAATATGTCATTCAGTAGCCAGAAGATGATAGGTGCTGGTTCCCTGTGAAACAGCTTGGGTTTACTTTGATGTTCCTTAATTATCATTGAGTTTATAAGCAATCTAGGTGTTCTATATGATAACAGACATACTTCATGCCCTGGAGGGTGGAATTAAGTACCTAGAAATAATTGTTTTTGGTTTTATAAATACCTCAAAAGGAAAGGAAGAAAAAACATTATTGAGAAAATTTGTCTTCTAGACATTCCATCATGAACAAAACATCACCAACAGAGAATCAGTTGATTGATTGATCCTTATCCAGACCCAACCCCAGCTACATGATCTTTTCCAGCACCTACCTATTTCTCAGGAACCACCCCTCCTCTCCATCTTCCTCTTCTGTCCTCTGAATTTTATTGGGCAAGTCTCATCAGGTAGACCTGCCCCCCCCCCACACACACTCACAGCTTTTGATGCCACCATCTTGCCCTAAGATACATCATGTGCAATGCACAAGTCTTATGTTTATTGAGTGCAACATTTAAGAATTCTATCATGAAGCACCCACTCCTGAGTCTTTCTTTTTCAGCTTCATGAAGTATGTCAATTATATCTTAGGTATTCTAAACTATTGGGCTAATATCCACTTATCAGTGAGTGCATACCATGTGTGTTCTTTTGTGATTGGGTTACCTCACAATGATATTTTCTAGTTCCATCCATTTGCCTAAGAATTTCATGAATTCATTGTTTTTAATAGCTGAGTAGTACGCCATTGTATAAATGTACCACATTCTCTGTATCCATTCCTCTGTTGAAGGACATCTGGGTTCTTTCCAGTTTCTGGCTATCATAAATAAGGCTGCTATGAACATAGTGGAGTATGTGTCATTATTACATGTTGGAGCATCTTCTGGGTATATGCTGGAGTGGTCCTCAGATAATACTATGTCTAGTTTTCTAAGGAACTGACAAACTGATTTCCAGAGTGGTTGTACCAGCTGAAATCCCACTAATAAAAGAGGAATGCTCCTCTTTCTCCACATCCTCACCAGCATCTGCTGTCACCTGAGTTTTTGATTGTAGCCCTTCTGACTGGTGTGAGGTGAAATCTCAGGGTTGTTTTGATTTGCATTTCCCTGATGATTAAGGATGTTGAACATTTTTTTAGGTGCTTCTTGGCTGTTTGATATTCCTCAGTTGAGAGCTCTGTTTAGCTTTGTACCCCATTTTTAAAAGGTTTATTTGATTGTTTGGAGTCTAATTTCTTGAGTTCTTTGCATATATTGGATATTAGCCCTCTATTAGATGCCATTTTGGAACTTTTTTGATTAGAATTTATGTATTAGTATTAATGTTATCAACAAAACAAACACATTTGCAAAACTTCTCAGGAAAGAGGCATCATTTATGAGTGGCAGGTGATCTGAGAATGTTTGTAGTCAGGTGTGGAAGCCACAGGCCCATGTTGATAGCCTCATCTATTGCTTCAGCTGTTGATAGAGAGGGCTCTGACTGAACCTGAGTTCACCCTTCCAGCTAGCCTGCCTGGCCAGCCACCTGTGGGAGGCTTACCGCTGCCTCAGCAGCACGAACTTACAGATGTGTGCTTCCATGTTCTGCCTCTTAACATCTTTTTAATGTTACGATTTTATTATTGGATAAAAATCTAATTGGTCGTGATTTACTACTAAGTTTTTTTTGATAGAATCATCTTCCATTTAATTTTTTTACATAGTTCTTTTGGTTTGAGGGGCAGGTATCTTTACATCTCTCAGACAGACTTTGTCAACATCAAGTCGTGTTGCCTCATGTGTTTTATTTTCAAGATTTTGATTTATTCATGATTGAGAAGCCTGTAATTAGATTTCAGGATTTTATCAGAATTTATAAGTGCATTTGGTCACTGTGCAACTTCTTTGGAAGATACATATTTTCCCTTTATTTATATTTAATGTGTGTGTGCATGCGTGCACATGCATGTGCATGGGATTGGATGCTTTCCTTCAACCATGCGGGTCTCAGGCATCAAACTCAGGTTGTCAACCTTGGTGGCAGGCACCTCTGTCCGTTGAACAACCCCACCAGTCCTGTTCTTTTTCTATCAAACAAATTTTCTTACATAAACTTCTTTAATGTGGAAGGCTTAGAGAAAGAGGGGAGTAAGTCTCTGTCTTTTTTTTTTTTTTTCATTTCTCCTGAGAAGTCTTTAAAAAGATGTTTATACAAATCAAATATGCTTATAACTTAAAAGAAATAATTTGGTGTGGCAAGTCTTAGGTAATAATAATAAAAAGTATATACACACTCTGTAACCTTTCTTTAAGTCTTTGGTTTAAGTCCTCTGTCATACAGTGCCAAAGCGTTGTTCTGAGCTGTGTGTGTTGAAACATGCATGCCTGTCCTAGTGTCGTAACTAATTATATCTCTGACATGCTTACTTCTAGTAATTGGATGTCGACCTCCCACAACATGTGTTTTAACTTTTAGCTTTATCTGGAGGACCTGCTATAGGAATGAAGTTTTTACCACATAGCAGCTTAACAGTGTACACAGATCCTGTTTAAAATATACCATATACTTTATGTTTTGCAGAGATAGTGTATGTCCAGGGGAAAGGTTTTTTTCCTTTTATTGAAAATTAATTTTTCTTGCATAATATATCCTGATCAGGGTTTCCCTCCCCTGCTCCTCTCTGTTCCTCCCCACATCCTTTCTGGTGTGGCTCCATTCCTTTTCAGTCTCCTTTGAAAAGAATAGGATTCTAAGAGATAATAATAAAATAAAATAAGATCAATCATTGCATACAAGTTGGCTAAGGCAAAACAACAGAAGGAGAAGATCCAAGAGAAGGCTACAGAATCAGACACACTTGTCCATACCTTCTGGAATCCCTTAGGATCACTGAACTAGAATCCATATCGTATCTGCAGAGGACCTACTGCAGACCTGAGTAAGCCCTGTGTGCATGCTGCGCTGTCTCTGTGAGTTCCTATGAACTTTACTCAGCTGATTTAGAAGACCCTGTTTTCTTGGTGTCCTCCCCCCTCTGGCTCTTAGGCTCTTTAACATCTTCTTCCCCCAGGTCCCCTGAGCCCAGAGGGGAGGACATTCCATTTAGGGCTGATGGAGGGCTTGGTGGAGACATCCCATTTCTGGCCCCAGTGTCTCTCACTCTCTGTGTAATGTCTGGTTAGATCTCTATCTGTTCCCATCTGCTGCAGGAGGAAACTTCTCTGATGCTGACTGACGAAGGCACTGATCCTCTGTGGTTCTCCCGGATTGTAACTTGGTTATCACTGACTTAACAGCTAATACACATATAAGTGAATACATACCATGCGTCTTTCTGAGTCTGAGGAAAAAATCTAAGCAGTGAAAAAAATTTTAGTTGAGCTGACATGCATATCTGCCTTTGCTGATAATTATACACTGTGTCAGCTGACTTTGCTGTTTCATCTCTGGATTGACAGCTCAGTATGAGAGTGAAGTTTTTCAGAATTTATTTTCCCTTCAAGTTTTTCAAAGATCACCTTGTAGAAGAGACTGGATGAAGTGCTGGTCACTTAATCTTCACGGTCGACAATGATTTGACAAATATTCTATGAAAATGCTCCAAGGAGAGTTTTTACAGACCAATTTAGAAATTCTGTCTTGGACATGCTTGTGACTAGAGCAGTAAATGTTTGTTATGTGCACAAGCATGTATGAAAATATATGATCCTTGTCTATGCATGCTGAAAGAGAACTTTACCAGTTCTAAGTCTCTGAACTGCAGTCCCATAGAAATTAAAGTCTTAAGACTGGGAGCAGTTAATGCAGTGATGGTTTGTGGTGGTTAGCATTGTGCTGTGCTGCGTGGTGACTGTACTCTGTGGACTTAAGAGATTCCAGTCAGCACTTAGGAAGGAATACACCACAGGATCTGTGACAATTAAAAGATTTTTAAAGTGAAAGATTCAATGACTTTTCTCATTAATAAATAGGCCATTGGGGCCTTGTATACAGAAAAGGATTGTGCAATTCTCTTACTGATAATTGCTTAAAATTTAATACTGTTTTGTTTTATGATCTTTATTTCCTATCATTGTTTTGCTGTAGTTAAAAATAAAATAACTGTCTATATATGTGTGTGTGTGCATGTGCACACATATGTATGTGGGCATGTGTGTATGTGTACATATGTAGAGACCAGAAGACAGCAGTTAGCTAGGCTGGCTGGCCAGGAAGGTCCAGAGGTTCTCTTGTCTCTGTCTCTCAACACTGGGGATACCAGCGTGTGTTATCTATCAGACCTGCCAGTTTTAGGTCTTCAAGCTTTCAAGACAAGTGCTTTATAAACCACCTGAGCCATTCCCCCAAATCCTGAAGTAAAATCTTTAAATTACTGCCTAAACATAACTGTCTTTAAATTTCATATCACATTTAAAAGGTTAGGCTTGTTTGGGTCTTGAGGTCAGCAATAGTACAGAGGCATTGGGTTTAAATTCTATGTCCTGCAGTGTATTCCTAAATGATTTTTAGGACTAATAATTTGTATTCCTAAATAATTTTTCTGTTTTGAAAATTGAACTCCCAAGGATTTCTCCCGAATAATATATAATAATTTGTACATTAGAAAAAGTTAGATGGCCAAATTAAAGTAATAGAAAGGGTCTTTACACTTTTCCAATCCATTTCTGTTAGCCATCTTTTGTAGTATTAATCAAATTAATGAAGATATGTTTGATTTTAAGTTAGGTGAGAAAATTAGAATTCACAGCTGGTAGACTACATGAGAGGAAGCTAAATTTCAAATTGTGGGATCCCCAGCAGCTCTGTCGAAAGCTAGGTGTCAGCTTGGCTAATAATAGGAGCAGCCTTGTCAGTAGACTGAAATCCCAGGGGCTGGGGATGGTAAGGCTGTAGGGTGCTGAACTGGGCATGCTTCGTCCTCCACAGGGAGTTGGATGTTTTGTTTGTCACAGGTGACTGAGTTAGGGAGGCCTGCTGCTGCTTGGGCTAATGACACAGACTTGTACAGAGTACAGAAGACTTTGTACAGTGGTGAATTTGGAATACTGGACAGCTAGCTGATTAAGAAATAAAAATTTTACTGGTTAAATCAGAGTTTCTCTCAGAATTCTACCTAACAAATCCTTCCCTTAAAAAGAAATGTTTCTGTTTCTTTAAGCTCCTTCACAAAAAGAACTCTGAATTCCACTTCCTAACATTCTTGAGTAAATCTGATTTGTAAAGGCATATGAACACTTTATAGACTTGGCACACTAAAAATATTTAGTCATAAGCCAACAAATCAAACCCAGATATACTGACTTATGTAAATGCCAATCATATTATATATCAATGCTTGGTAAATTAGCATGTTAGTAAGTGCACAAAAACTCACACTTCAATTTTAAGATATTGTGAGAAGTTGGTAACCCATAAGTATATGTTTTTTTAAAGTAGTGAAATAACTTCTTGATTAAAAACTCCTACCACCACTGAAGAGTTTTCACACGTTCACTGTTGTTTCTTGGTGCCACCAGCTCTGCAGTTGTGACAGGGGAGGACAAAGCCATTTATTTTGTTTGTTTTTGCCGTTTGTTTTTAAATCATTCACTCATAAATAACTAACTGCTATATTGTTTAGGATCTCCCCTTACACCAGTGGTTCTCAACTTTCTTAATGCTGCGACCGTTACATTTTCTCATAAAATACATTTTCTCACAAAATAATTTTACTTGATACTTCATAACTGTAATTTTGCTATTGTGATGAATTGTAGCAGTATCTCTTTGTAAATATCTCTATTTTCTGCTGGTTTCTTTGAGGTTATGACACACAGATTGTGAATCACTGGCTTATACACACAGTTATTTTTTGTCCTGAACTTAATGTAGCACAGAATTTTTTTTTAATTTGAACATTTTTATTTTGCAATTAAAGAAATACGTTTCTGTACAAATAAATTTTTCTTTAGTTGCTTACATTTGGATATTCTTACATATTGCAAGTTTTAAAAATAATGACATCTTATTTGCATACAGAAAACCAGTTGTTAAAGATTGATGAATAGTACATAGACTTTAGAGTTTCTAAGTAAAACACATTTGGTTGTGTTGAAGAGATGGCACAGATGTTAAGAGCACTGATTGCTCTTCTAGAGGTATTAAGTTCAGTTCTCAGTAACCACATGGTGGCTTACAATCATGGATAGGATTCTATGATTCCCTCTTCTGATGTGCATGAAGACAGGGTACATGTGTGTTTGTGTGTGTGTGTGTGTGTGTGTGTGTGTGTGTGTAAATCTTCATTAAAACATTTATTTAATAGAGTTTTAATTCTGAAAGAGTCATGTAAATGTGTATAATAGTGAAGAGATTTATGTTTTTAAGTGATACCGCAGTACTGTTACTTTTGGCTTTACAATAAAGGGAATGATACCTTTGGAGCTAACAAAGATCTGAATTTGAATATTAATTCTACTACTGAAGAAAGATAGTCTTGAGGGCATTATTTTATCTGTTTTTACATGTGGCTTAAAAAATATAACAGAATTTACCCTACAACTTTAATATTATATGTCCACACTGTTATGCCTTGAGAAAATTAACTTTAATTTTGAAATGAGTTTACACCCATAAGAAAGTTGAAAATGGTACAAAACTTCCTAAATGTCCTTCACTTGGATTATGAATCGAATTAGTTATCATACATATATAATCACACGCCATAAATTGGGTCATCTTAAAGTACAGCATCACCAATACTATTTAATTCTGGTATGTTCCCCACTCCCATTACACCCTCCTTAACTCCTGCTCAGACTTTGATATCTTTCGCTTTTTGATCATTATTTCTTCTTTCTATAAAACAGGCAAAATGTATTTATGCTTGAGTATTTTGAGATAATGTACATGAAAATGAATATGGCATTTGCCTGATATAAGAGATAAGGATCTATTAGTTTCTTGTCTTTATCCTGGGTACAGAAATATCAGACTTACAGGAGTTATTCTGAGGGATGTGATACCAGTTTGTTTTAGTAATAAATTTTGTACTAGTTTAGCAGGCACACAATATATGAGAATTAAAAAACAAACAAACAAAACAAAACAACCCAAATCAACCAGCATAGGTTAATATGTTAAAATAATAAACAGGAAGTGAAACACTTTCAAATTTTCTAGAAGTATGTGCATTAAGGAATGGTTCACAGAAATAAATGTAGGAAATACATCTCTTGGCAAGGAATACTTATCTTGCATGTAAGTCTGTTCATTAACATTTTACTTTGGAGTATTTTATCTTTTTGGATACATTTTCTAAATTCATTGTTTAAGGATTTTCAAATTTCATCTTTTCTGAGGTTTAGACAAGGTATGGTGAGTTCTGCTCTATTCAGTGCATGAACTGGAAAGATACAGACACAGCAGTTATTTTTCATCATGATATTAAACAAACTGTGTGTGTGTGTGTGTGTGTGTGTGTGTGTGTGTGTATCACAAGCTAGCTAAGAACTCTTTGATCCTTCTGCCTGAGTCTTCTGACTATAACACATTTTTTTCTGTTTTTGTTTAAAATAGAAAGAGTACTGTGAAAGCTTCCGAGTCATAGCTGATGGCTTAGTGGGAAATGCTAGGTTAAGTGGGCAGTCATTACCTGCGTAGGTGTGAAATGATGGTAAGTTTCTTCCCTTTCAATGCCAGGGACATTGACATTCTCTAAAAGAAAAATAATTGGGGTGCATAGGTATCTATCACAATGAAATTGGTAAGGAGTTAAACTATGGAGATGTGTAGTTGGAGTTAGCCACTTTGTGGGTTCTTTTCTCTTTCACCCTTCCCCATCCTATTTCTTCCAGCCTTTCAGCCTCCTAATACTAGATAGGAGAGAAAAAGGGAATAGAGGGAAAAGGGCAGCATTATCATTAGACTACTTCCTGCTGATTAGGGCATCAAGTTCCTTGGTCCAAGTTTGATTTTTGCCTTCAGGATATCTAATTTCTTCTTCTTGTGTCTTCTTTGCACATGGCTACTTACAAACCCATGGCTAACAGCAAACAACCACCCTCATCCCTGCCTCTCAAGGCTCTAGTGTTTATATTCTCTCTGAAAAGTCCAAAGCATTTCAAACATCACATAATTGCAGAAACTGCAGCTGGCAAAATCATGCCCCTGCTAGAGCACAAGGTAAATCACAGTCCACTGCTCTGGACAGTCTGACCCATATTCCACCCCTGGTATTAAAATGAAAAATAATATTTCTCTCTCTCTGTGTTTTTTTAAGAAACTGAAACCCCAAATTGTCACTACAGACATGAAGAGATCAAGGAACACTACAGGTCAGGGTAAATGAGAAGCATTCCAGGTAGGCACTGTGGTATGGACCGGAAGGCACAGATCTGGGGCTTTTCCAACTGAGACTGTCATCAACTAGCTTTTTGATCTTTGTAACTTCTTTGTCATAGCTTTCATGCTCCTTATCTGAGGGTAGACTAAATTAAAGATGGAAAACAGGCTTCAGTTCTTCATCAATATTGATGGATTGGTAATGGCTGTTTGAGACAAGAATTTTGAGACTGTACCTGCAGATATTGGGAAGGAGGTCTGGGGAACACTCCTGCACTTTTTGATGACTTTTATAAGTGGTGGTGGGATTGTGATTGCATGCATGTGTGTAGGTATATGTACCGCAATTTTTGAGTAAGCAGTTTGCAAAACCTTTTCAATTCAAATTGCACACAACCGGTCATGTTTTTCTGGGCTATAGAGTCGGGTGGATCTCCCAAACATTCTCATTCATATCACTGAGAAAGAAATACAGGCTAGATTCTAAGAGACACACATATAGTGATAGATGTAAAAAGAAGTGAAACAGTTGTTGCCAGAAATAAAGGTATATGCATATTTAAAATTGGCCTACATGGGATCCTCTTAGAACCCATAAGCACTAATCAGACCTGATCAGTCCCTTCAGAAAGGTGGTCATTTAATGAAGTAGCTATTAAAAATTATAGCTTAATATTATATGTAGGGAATTTATTTCTAATATAGGGTACTGTTCAAACCAAGTTGCATTTTGGGTGGTATTTTAGTATCACATAGAAATAAGGCCAGTAAAAAGTGTGGCCTTTACTATATTAATACTTAGCATAATTCAAACTTACCATTGGAAGATGGAGTCCCCAGTAACTCACTAGCACAAGTACTGATAGGTGCAGCAATATTGAAAACAAATAAGGTTGCAGTTAGGTACATATTCTATGTATAAGCCATTGGGAAAATTATCGTTTGACTTTAGGAGAAAGAATCCCTAAGTTTGTAGTGTCTTACATAAGAACATTATCCAGATTTAGTCCACTGTGTTAGAAACTGTACATTTGACTGGCCTTTCTGTATTAGTCATTTGTACAAGGAGGGACTTATGTAAGAGCTAAGTTATGTTACTCACCTCCACAGACTACCAAAATTACTAGTTTTCCTTCATGTGTGTTCTGTAAGAAATTATATGTGGCAGCCACATCTGTGGTACTCATAGGCCAGTACAATAGCCTTTTTGTATTTCTTTGTATCTGTCTCAGCCATCAAGAGTGTCCCCTGGGGTAGGAGTCATGTTTTATTTATATTTGAATCACTAAACCTAGCATAAACATGGCATATGACAAATATTCCATAAGTGTTTATTTAATAACCAAAATACTGTGCTTTCTAAGAGGAGCCATGAGTTATGTGCTAGTGAAGATAATATCCATTCTGAAGTATAAAATGCCAAATCTGTAAATAAACTGGCCCTTTCCTATAGTATATTCTGTGATGGTTGGGTTTTATGCATAAATCCTTTTATGTTTTTGAGGCAAAGTCCTACTGGCCATGTAGTCACAGATTGCCTGGAACTCAGTGTGTAGGACAGTCTGGCCTTGGATATGGAGTTATCCTGCCTCTGCCATCATGCCAGGCTGGACATCTGAGCTCTCCTGACTCAGGTTCGTGTCCTAGTCTGACAGTGCTAATATGGCAAACACTCAAGATTTCCAACATAAATCGTGTCTGAAGTGTTCATCAGAATCAGTGCTGGATACAAGGAGATCTTGCTGGGACAGTCTCAAGTATTGCTCCATCACAAGGGATAACTGCTCTGCTTTACCTCTCCAAAACATCATCTCAGGCTAGTGATTAGGCTACACTCCAGCGTTAACCCAGGGCAAACTGTATGCAGCTCTACAGCAGTGGGGTAAGTAAGAGGAAGGAAAGTGAAAAGATTTGCTTAAAGTTTAAGTGTGTTTTAATTAATCATGAAAAAACCAAATACAGCTACGATGGAAGGAAACAGTAGGGACATTTTTACCTTTTCCTTTAATGCATTTTAGATATGCCCATTAATTCTTTCAGAATATTGCTCAATCATATTAGAAATAAGAACCTAAGATTCCACAGATCTGTCTTTGAGTTGATACATGAGATGTAGGATAATTCTGTCTTACTTAAAAGATAAGTGTCCCTCCATCAAATCTGTGAATCAGTAACAATTCAGTTGATAGAAAGACGTCTTTCAAAGTAAGAGCCAGATACAATGCTGATAGTACAAATCTTGATGCTGGATACACAGAGATACTGGGAGTTCAAGTTAAAAGGGATGGTTAAAAACTCCACCTACATATTACAGCTAACCAGAGCATTATGTTACAAGCAAAGTTAACGATTCAGTTACCGCTCATCACCAAGAGTTGAAATGCTTATCCCTGACATGGCTATAGTATGCAGACTGCTGTGATTTTCACATCTACTATCCAGGCCTCCTGCAGCAATACCCTTACACAGGCCTTCATTGTGTAAACTATTTACTGCTGTTAGTCTTGCCCATTGTTGCTAGACAGCTTTTATTTAAACATCAGGTTTGTTAATGCTGCCATTTTCCTCAAGCATTGTGTAGGATGTTGTGGCCCTTAGATGGCTTTCCTACTGCATCTGTTTGCCGTCCTATCTGCTCCACTAGCCATATGACTTTTGGTTTATGTATTCCTTCAGCACAACGCAATGCTTCTCTCCTCTGCATCCTCATCTCTGCCCTCGGAAGACTTCATCCTAAGCTTCTAAAATCTTTTTGTCTTTTCTTTTGTTGTGACAGAGAGCCATAACCCAGGCCTGCATGTATGTTAGTTAGTGAGGACCCTACTTCTTAGCTACACTTCTGCATAAAAGTCCATTTTAAATGTCATCTCTTTTCATGAGGAATCTTTGGTACTAATGGATTGGTATTTTCTATAAATCTCCATACTATTTTTTATATTTTGTTGGTTCTTTATGCCAAGGGATCTAGTCAGTTTGCAATGGATGTATGTGCTCTTACTAACCTACATAGGTTAGTTAGCATAGGGCCTGTGATTACCTTGTAAAGACTTGATATCTTATGTCTTCATTTATTAAGTTGAAAGATAAATATTTCTGATTGTTTCAAGGAACACAGTCATTTACATAGTAGTAATTTAATAAATAATATAATAGTTGTAGTCAGAAGACCAAGCTTTAATTTTTGATTCTAGTATCTACCATATTATTGTGTATCCTTGCTTTGGTTTCTCATCTATAAAATAACAACATATAGTAATATTTCCCTTACAGAATTATTGTGAAGAGGAAATAAATCAATACATTTAATGCATTTATTCTAGCACCCAGCAGACTAAGGCTGTATTACGTAATTCTGGAGCTGTTAGCCACATCTGACTCTTCAGCAGTGAAATGTGGCTGGTCCAAGTTGACATGCTTTTGAGGTATCAATGCATTAAAGATTAGAGATAAAAATAATAATAAATCTCATTTTTATTGATTTTCCATGGGAATAAAATTTTAGATATAGTAAGTTAAATAGAATGTATTAAAATATTGCCTTTTAAAACTTTTCATGTGTATGTGAGATGTGTATATATGTATCTGTATGTGTCCATCCAATTCTTATGTGTAAATATAGGTGCCAGATGCCAGGGCACACATGGAGGTCAGCGGGCAACCTTGTTATCAAATTTTATCTTGTGTCTTGTTTGGTCTCTCTTGGTTTTCAACTATGGATGCCAGATTTACTGACCCATGGGCTTCTAGAATTTTCCTTTCTTTGCTTCCCATCTCCCCATAGGAGTACAGGAATTAGAGACATTGATGCTGTCTGCCCAGTTTTTATATGGATTCTCATACTTCAGACTCAGATCCTCATGCTGTATGGCAAGTGCCTTTACCCACTTAGCCATCTCTCTAGCCCTAAACAGTTTTTTAAAGATATGCTACTAGGAATTTTTTATTGAGATAGCTTTTCTCTCTGTGGCCCTTGCTGTCATGGAACTTTCTCTGTAGATCAGCCTGGAACAGGGTTGACCAGGCTAGCCTTGAACTCAGAACCTGTCTCTGCCTCCTGAGTGCTGGGATTAAAGATGTGTGCCACTATTATCCAGCAGGTACTGCTAGAAGATTTTAACCTGTATCTGTGGCTCACATTATTACCTGTTGTATAACAGTAGATCATGCTCTGTTGAATTGTGTTGACAGGTTGTTATTTCTGTGTTACATTACTACTGGTGCTAAGGATCTTCGTCCCCCCTCCTTTACCTTTTTCTCCTATAGCTGCTGACTTTAGCAATTCTGATTGGAGGATTAGGGAAGAATGTTAGCATGGTGAGATGATTCAAATGTGGGGTGTAAGGAGTGGGCAGTCCGACCTCAAGTGAGGCAAGACTAGTGTAGTCTCACTTCAGAGCCATGTGCTCAAAATCCTTGACTTTATCTTTCCGACTTTGGAGGCTGAGACTTGTGCCTCCACTGCTATCAGTACTTTTTCCTTAGTATAGGGAGTGAGCTGAATTTGGTTATCAAAATCGGACATCCATTTATAATAATGAAAATGAAAGCTTGTTAAAATAGAGATTAAAAAGGATCTCTTTGATTCAGAAGATCCTAAATTATGAGTGAAGGGAGTTAATTGAAAGATAATAACTTTTAGAAAAGAGCACGGGAAAAACTTACATGTTTTCCTTTTGCTAATTCTAAATAGTTTTTTAGCTGGGACAACTTCTATTGCCAGACACCAGGGCTTTGCTGAACACGACTGACATATTCTCTGTCGTAGGCATCAGTTATCTGGGATGGATTTGTAAGAGGCAATTGTATAGTCTGGGAGTTGGTTTGTATGCATCTTGGGCTTTTCAGTGTAAAGCTGTTTTTGGTACTGACTGTATCGGTATCCATGCCTCCACTGCCTCATTGACTGGGACTGTCATTCCTAGGGTAATTTACAAGATTTGTTTGAGCATCTCATAACTTGGAGAGTGGATAGACAACAGAATGTGTTAGTCTTTTTGTATTTGTTGGGTTTGTTTTGTTTTGTTTTTGTTTTTGAGAACTTCCCCATAATTGCTTCTTGTGGCAGCTCATTCCTTATGCTGAGTCGTTAGACTTGATGAGTAGGGTGTGTGTAGACTCAGTAGAAATTACCATCTGTACTGTTGGTGTCCTTTGAGATCATAAGGTACAGTCATTATCTTATCATATCTTAGTCATTTGCCTTATCTACTTGGGTGCCTTAGAACTAGTAGTCAAAAAGTCCTCAATCCTAGTGGATATACGTGGCTTATTTGTCTTGGTAAGTTTGAAACAGAAGAATCATTATAATGTGAAGGTTCCACCCCCTAACATATTCTTTGATTAATTGGCATAATAATAACTTTTCTTAGTTGTATCCAAATAAAAATTCACAAACAATTTTTTTGGGGGGGGGCTAGAAAAGGGGAAATCATTTGAAATGTAAATAAATTATATCGAATAAAAAAAATTAAAAAAAAAAAGAAAATGGATTTTAGAAAAAAAATATTTTTCTAGATTTTCAGATATTTGAGTTGTGAACTATTAATCACTACATGAAATAAAATGTTTTTATGTAAATCTTAACATGCCTATGTACCTATGCCAATAAAGATGTATCAGGCCTCTGGAACTGAGAGAGACAGAGACAGCAACAGCAAGCATGTGTATGTGTGCACATATACGCTGGTCTATTAAATATGTTGTAAATGCATGCTTTTCTGCATTCTTTACCTAATTAGAAAAGGCAAAACATTTTTTAATGCTCTTGTCTGGAGTTATGGCTACCTTCATCTTACTGTGTCAGAGCAACACACAAAATAGTAAATGAGGAGTTGGAGCAATTGGGACTAGAAAACATTGTCCACAGTCCAGTGGTCCGTGTCACCGTTCCTCTGCTTCCAGGATATAGTGCATAATCAGGAGAGGCAAGCCAAGCCAAATCCTCTTAGAACACCATGTCTGGGGAGGTTACAGGGTCCCCAAGGTTTGTTCCTTCTTGTCATTGTAACACTCTCACCGTGACAAGGAGATCTGGGAAGTCACCTGAGGATGTGATGAAAACCACATTCCTATCACTTTTCTTTCCTCTTCTGAACATTTAATGGATAGGGAATGTGTTTAGTTTTCATACATATATTTAATTACATAGTCTATATATACTCATATATAAAACAAGTCAAAAAATTAAATCATAAAACAGAATAACCAAGTGAAAGAACCTGTATCTGTTTTCATGTGCTTGAGGTTACATGCAAGAATAGTATTTCCTGACTAGTCATCCAAAGCTCTTGCTAGGAAACGGGCTTGCTTTGTGTTTACGAGGGAACGTTGTAGCAGCAATCAGAACCTTTGTAGCCTGTAGCCCATTTTAGAGACATGTCAGGTTAGGAAAAAATTTTGCTTGTCTCTCCTGGATTCTTGGAGACAGGGACTCACAGACTGGCTCGGAATTGGGGACATTGCCACCCTGAGCTCCTGAGTGCTGGAGTGACAGGCCTTTACCACCATGCCTGCCTATCAAGTTAAGTGTTTCAGGAACCCGAGGATAATGATTTTTCAGCTTGTTTTTCTGATGATAATCATGAAAGAAAAGGTTTTGAAAAATCTGTTTTGAAATAATATTTTGTTATGTAACAAAAAGAAATACCAGGATATATTGCTCAATATTTGTTAGCTTTGGCTAGCTTTGTTCTATAAATTAATAGTATATTAAAACTACTTCCTGAGAATATTTCATTTTTTATTAGTTCTTAAAGTTTCCAGAAATTTTGGTTAAACCTGTATTTTGATTCCAACCAGAATTTTTTTAACAAAAAAAAATAAATAAATTTTGTTTTAATCTGTGCAGCTGTAGTTCTCTTTGCAGTCATGAGAAATATCCATTTTATTAAGTCCTATGAGGAATATGTGTCACATACATTTCAGAAAAAACTATTTAAGATGAAAAATTCCAAAAATGACTTCCCCCTGGTGTGAAGTAAAACAAAACCCCCAACACATCTCTGTCTGTGGTAATGACATTGAGGTGACAAACTGCAGGCAAGTGAGGTTCCTGGGGGTGATCTCACACCTGCACCAGGAGCTTGGGAAACAGCTGGGCTTGGAACTGCCTGCTGGCCTTGCTTTCTGTTTGATGCAAGACCAGCTCTCAGGCTGAGGCACTTGCATTTATACAGAAGATCCCAGGTCTTTGAAAATAGACAGATAGGGCTGTGGTGGGTAGTGTTCCCTGGTTTTATGTAGCTTTTCTTTCAGATGGAGCAATGAAGACACCTTAGTGCTGTCCCTGCCAGGCTCCAAGCCCACATCTCTCACAGCTACCCAGAGTTTGGTCTGCCAGGCAGGTGTGACTCAGGAAGCCATAGACAAGGCTATCCTGGATCTGCAGCCCCTTGCATAGCCGAGTGTGAATTTACTTAACTGCTGGCCCCTTCCTTTCTTTTTAGCTACTCAACAGAGCTCTGGAGGCAGCAGAGATAGTGGTCTTAGCCATGCATGCTGTAACTCTCCTGCAACTTCTTATGGAATTCTTGTGTATAGTTCTTTTACATGCTTCTCCAAAGAAAAGAGGCATATGTACTTGTTAAGGTACAGGAGATTTCTGTGTGAAAGCTGCACCCATCAGTTAAGGCTTCTCAAGATTCAAGAAACCATCAGGCCCACAGATCCTTCAGTTAGTGTTCCTTTAGGTCCATAGGCTTCCCTCTCTGCTGGCTAGGGAACTGGTTTTTTTTTCCCCCCCTGCACTGGTGTGATTGTGGGAAATTTGCTGAGCCTCCATACATCGACTCCCAGGAACCCTGAGAAGAAATTACATTGTCTTCTTACATTTCTGTTTTTGTTTTTTAGAGACAGGTTTCTCTGTGTAGTCTTAGCTCACCCTCACTCTGTAGACCAGGTTGGCCTTGAACTCACAGACTGACCCCCTCTGCCTCAAAAGTGCTGGGATCAAAGGCTCCTGCCTCTACCCCCACCAGCGCCCAGTTCTTGCTTTCTTGAGGGTAGTCTGCTGCCTCTGTTCTCTCACACACTGATGTTTTCCTTTGAAGCCAGGAACCCAGAACAGAGTGTCCAGGACCAGCCTGAAGGTAGGTTTAGTTTGCCCTGACAGTGTTTTAAAGCTGTGTGAGGAGTTGGGGTGTAGCTCAGCAGAGGGCTTGCTTTGTGTGCACAAGGCTGAGTTCTTTCCACACTGAGGAGATAAAACCTTGAGCCTTTAAACTTGGGGGAGACTTTGTATGATAGCCCAGAGTTCTGGTTTCACTTTGCATTATCCACTCCCATGGACCTGTAGGTAGGAAAGCTCTATGATAGCTTTTTCCTTTGAATTACTGTTTTGTTTTGTGTTTTACCTTTTTAATACACAGACACACACACACACACACACACACACACACACACACACACACACAACACTTAGTATTTGTAGATTTTTGGTTACAATAATTTTTCCAATGAACACTTGATTAATTGTATTTATTCTATTTAGTTAAAACATTATTGCTCCAAAAACATTCAAGTAGACCTGTACGGTCCTTCTGTCGGCTTACAGACAATTCTGCCAGGCTCCAGCCGACTGCTACCTAGGTTTGAGCCAACATGGAGTATAAGAACTGCTCAGCTACGTGTGTGTGTGTGTGTGTGTGTGCGCTCTCTCTCTCTCTCTCTCTCTCTCTCTCTCTCTCTCTCTCTCTCACTCTCTCTCCATCTCCTATTCTCCTTCATTCTCTCTCTCCTCCACTTGTTGCCAGCTGGCCTCTTCTTCTCTTCCTCCCTCCTCTCTCTTTCTGTCTTTCTGTTGTCCTTTATTCACTGCCTCTGTCCCTTTTCCTGGTCCCCATCCCTTCCCCCAGTAAACTTCCTTTTGTACTAGGCCTGTCACTGGTGGTGGCTCCTCCTGGGAACCCCTGGGCTGACATGCTGAGGCTGAGGTGTTCCCTCCTTCTTAATGCACATTGCTTTGTAAAGCCTAGCCTTCAGCAGCAGATCTGGCTCCAGGTATTCAGACCTTGTCCTTTACAGGAAACAGCAGGGCCTGTAGGCCTGTAGGCCACTCCCTCTGAAGCCCCTGTTAAGATTGGTTGTTAAGCCAAGGGCTGGATGATTAGAATCTTTTGGTTTTATAAGGCTCAAAACAATGGAAGAGTAAATGCTACTTTTACCAGTTTGCTGTTCTACCTGCCAAGGATAAAAACAGGGAAAGTTTGCTTCAGAAGCATGCCTGGGTGAGTTGCGTGACAGTAGGTCCTAATGGGCAGGTATCAGGGATACTCAGTACTCCACAGATCTTTTTATAAAGAGAGCAAATCAAGTTTTTGACCTTGCTTTGTTTTGTGGGCTTTATGTTTGCATTATGGCTTTGTAAGTACTGCCATTAACTGAGATGGGTCAGTAGGCAGGGGTGGAAAAAGGCTGGAGAGATTTTTCAGTCAGTTTCTCTACCTTTGTGTTTTGTTGTTCCAAAGGAGGGGCCTAGAAACCTCTTCATTAGTACTATCAAGGATCATGACCATCTGAGTATTAATTAGGAAAGATAAACTATATCTTATAGGACTAAATAATACCCTGCTGTTTGGACATCCTTTCACGATACCAAGAAAAATAGAAAGAACTGAGTTTTGATTTAGAAGATTCAACTCCTTGACTTCACATATCGCCTTTTTTTCCGGTACCAGCTTGCATAAATTCTTATGCAACAGGCCTTGACTTCTATGACAATAAATAGCTATGATGAAAATATCCCCCCACCCTACCTGTGTCATTGATTTTTGAGGGTTCTATGATAATACAGATATACACATATATACATAAGGAAATGTGAGATAATACATCTCTGATGTAAGCTGCTGTTTTATCAATGAAACAGAATTGTATCACAGCTACCTTGGGGGGCTTCAGGTCTGCTGTTTGTCTTTTGAATCCATGTGGGGATTATAGGGTTTTTTTTGATGATCCTTTTTTGTGGATATGGATAATAATTGAAGTTACTACAACACATTGGGTTTGGGTCCTAGAAACTTCTAAACTTGTAGAGTTTTAGGAAAGGTTTCCACATGTACATTAGTGTAACCTAGTAAAATCTCGTGCTACAGTAATAGTATGGGGCATTTAACTGCTTAGGTTCATGGCACTGGCAAAAGCAGAGAATGTTTCTGTTTCCACTCAGGGTTCTCCAGCAGTATTAATGCCTCTGGAGTTTTGTAGTTGCGACCTTTTTTTAATGAGAAGGAATTTATAATCAATGTTTTCAGGTCTACTGTATCTGTTGAGGGATTACACACTGGAGACCACTCTAAAGGTCAGTAAAGAAGGCGCAACAGAGGCTTATGTGTGTTTCAGATCTCAGTGTCAGCAACCTTTCCTGACAGGTAAGCCCTGTAATGAGAAGCTTGGATAGAAGTATATACTTGTTCTAAGGAAGAGCGCTGACACCTCGGCCATTTAAACCTCAACCAGAAGAACTGATACACTTAACGTCTGACAGGAGCAAAATCTAGTTTCCTTGAAGTCACTTGGTAATCAGTCTGTGAATGGGCTTGTGACATGTGGCAAAGCTAAGCCCTTCCCACTGTATGGCTGGTGGGAGCAAGAAGAAGTAGGGGCCTTGCTTGGGGACATTCATATGCGTTATTGTCGGAGTTTTGGGGCAGGAAAAGCAGATTTGATTTCTTGTCCCAGTCACCAACTTGCTGGACCTAGGCAGGTTGTTCTAAATGTCTCTGAGCCTCTTGGCAATCAGACCTTATAATGTGTTTTATGCTGCATTAAGCTCCTCTCCTCTCTTCCCCTCCCCTCTCTTCCCCTCCCCTCTCTTCCCCTCCCCTCCCCTCCCCTCCCCTCTCCTCTCCTCTCCTCTCCTCTCTCCTCTCCTCTCCTCTCCTCTCCTCTCCTCTCCTCTTTTTTCCTCTCCTCTCCTCTCTGCTCCTCTGTCTCTTTGTCTCTGTCTCTCTTTGTCTCTTTTTCTGTCTTTGTCTTTCTCTGTCCCTCTCCTTCTCCTTACCCCCCTCCCCTCTCTCTCACATACACACACAGGCATACACATGTATTTGTGTGTGTGTGTGTGTGTGTGTGTGTGTGTGTGTGTGTGTGTACCCTCAAGGGTCTAGCTCCAGTCCTAAACTGACTGTTTGAAGTAACCCTTTCTAATAGGATTCTGGGTTCTGCTGTTTGTCAAATAATTTGTTATGAAGTCAAAACTGCAGTTTTAAAAAAGGTGGGTAATGGGCCTTACAAAAGAAAATTTCCCATAAGTATAATCCCTTCTTAGTCTATATTTATTATGCTTTTATATAAAAATTTTAAAGTTGATATAGAAATATGTCTTAACTACAATTATGAAAATAGATGTTGAAACTCTCATAAATCAAATAGGACACACACACACCCTTTTTTCTTATATAACCTGTATGGTCTATCTACTTTTTGCCAAGGTTCTATGCAATGTATTAGTTTCTGTTTTACAAACCAATGACAGTAAAGTGATGTGGATCTCAGAAAGCTTTTTGTCTGACTGTCCCATGTGTAGCTACAGGCCAGTGTTTGCCTGTGCTATGGCCTGTGTTTTAGAGTGTGTTGAATCTTCGGAGTTTATTCTCATTCTAGGAAAGAATTGCAGAGATGTCATTCTAGGCAGAAACAAAACTTGTAGGCCTCAGAAATCTTCTTAAGTGGGACTTGTTCTGGTGCTGGGGGCTGAAGTGAGAACCTCAGCATGTGGTAGGCAAACCTTCTTCCATTGAGTTACATCCCCAAATCATCACTAGTGTTTTTATGTTTAGATAACAATAACTTTTCACATTGCTCCATGAATTACTTACTAGTCTTTATAATCCACGGGTTCGGTAGACAGCTTAGAAGCAGATGTAAGGAGGAATTCAGTCTTTCTTCCTCTTTGTTCTCATCCTCCAATCAATGGCTTGGACTTTATCAAGTCTCCCATCCCAGAGAACATTCCCCTCTTAGCTGTCTCCTCTCTCCCCCCTCCTTATTTCCTTTCTTCATTCCACTATATCTTCTTCCTCAATAACATTTACATCCTTGTTAATTACATGCAATCAAAATTGATGCATACGGTAAAGGAGACTACATTTTGTGTATCGAGGCAACAGTGGCAGCCCTCATGTATGGAACAAATAGATGCGCATCTCTTGGTGATGATCATGGGGAGATTAGAAGAATTGGATAAAACTTGTTAGCTTTTGCCTTATAAACCCTGTTTTCATGGAAGGGGATGCTATCTTGTGCTCTGTTACTTAAAATAACTGTAGATAAGATTTAATGCTTTTACCATCATTCTTCTAATCCATTCTTGTCAGAAAGAGATCTGTGGTGCTGATATTGTCTTTTTATTGTCTCAGAAATGGTAATTTGTCAAGTGGTTTCATGTAAAAAGGATGCTAAAGCTTAAGAACATACTCGTAAGCCGGAAACATATAATTTGGCTAATGGAGATTGCTAGTCATAGATAATAATCAAGATATTAGTAACTCAAGGCCAGTGTAAAGCTGTTTAACATTACTAACTTAACTAAAGTGAAGAGAAAAGACTGTCCCTTAGAGGTAATTTCATAGAATACCAGTTATATAAAGTTAGAGAGACAGCACGGAGACCCAATAATCTAAGAGGAGTGTCTATTCTTGATTTAAGCCATGGATGGTTGTGGTTCCTATTCTTCATATATGCCAAACCAACTATTGATCAGTATGTAGAGATAATTTTAGAATTTAGAACTTGTTCTGAAAATTTTGTTTAAATTTTTTCTTGCATTGTCTCCTAGGCATATCTTTATAGTAGTTTCTCTCTCTTTGCAGTGAAGTATCTGGTTATCACCCCTGATGAAGCTTTGGCCGTGGCAGTTTTTAAAAGTTGGTTCAGCGGTTTTGTTGTTGTTGTTGTTTTAGTTTTTTTGTTCTTTTTCTCATTAATCAACATTCCTACCTTTAACTACAGTAGGGTCTATGGCAACCACCCTCTTTTGTTCTTATATTACTTTTTTCTTATGAACGATTTCAAGTCAGCATCTTGATATATCAGAGTGTCTGAATATCAGACTATTTCCACTCAACTTAACTTTTCAAGAAGTTAAATGTTTTACTTTTAATCCTGTTTTCCTGACTTCTAAGCAGAATTCAGAAATATCACCATGTTTATGTAAGTATATGCAGCCTAAGTGACATATGTAATTACTTGAATTTGTCTCTGTGAAGCTTCATGTAGTTTATTATGAAATGGTTTTGAATAAAAAATAGAGATGTTTTAACTATAGCCTTATAGAAATTTAATTGTGTTTATGTAACTCTTGTGGATCTTTTTTTAAAATATATTTTTATTTTCTATATTCTTTGATTACATTCCAAAAACTTTCCCCTTTCCCAGACCCCCCATATGTCCCATAAGTCCTCTTTTCTCCATCCATTCTCCTATCTTCCCCCCTCCCCTTTCTCTGTCCTGGTACTCCCCTACAATACTGGATCAAGCCTTTCCAGGATCAGGGCCCTCTTCTTCCTTCTTCATGGGGAATCATTTGACATGGTAATTGTATCTTCAGTATTCAGAGCTTCAGGGCTAATTAATATCCACTTATCAATGATTGCATTCCATGTGTATTCTTTTGTGATTGTGATTCTTTTGTGATCCTCACTTAGGATGATATTTTCTAGTTCCAACCATTTGCCTAAAAAAAAATCATGAATTCGTTGTTTTTAATTGCTGAATAGTACTCCATTGTGTATACATACTACATTTTCTGTATCCATTCCTCCATTGAGGGATATCTGGGTTCTTTCCAGCTTCTGGCTACTATAAATAAGGCTGCTATGGACATAGTGGAGGGCTAATATCCAATATATACAAAGAACTCAAGAAGCTAGACCCCAGGGAACCTAATAACCCTATTAAAAATGGGGTAGAAATCTAAACAAAGAATTTTCACCTGAAGAAATTCGGATGTCCGAGAAGCACCTTAAGAAATGCTCAACATCATTAGTCATTAGGGAAATGCAAATCAAAACAACCCTGAGATTTCACCTCACACTAGTCAGAATGGCTAAGGTTAAAAACTCAGGAGACAGCAGGTGTTGGCAAGGATGTGGAAAAAGAGGAACACTCCTTCACTGCTGGTGGGATTGTAAGATGGTACAACCACTAAGGAAATCAGTGTGGCGGTTCCTAAGAAGACTGGACATGATACTTCCAGAGGACCCTGCTATACCTCTCCTGGGCGTATACCCAGAGGATTCCCCAAGTCTTGTGTATCTTTGTACAGTCATTCTAGGTCCAAAGATGTCATGTATCCTCTGATAAATCTTAGTATGTCCATAGATTATTAGTGATGTTTGTTTGATGATTTAAAGACTTATATTGATCAGTATTGGTTACATATCAAGAAGACCCTCATGACACCTTTGAGCCCTTCAGAACAAAACTCTGTTCTCTGACGTGAGAAATAGAGGCATCCTTTGCTTGCAAATACTAATTGAAATATTGTTTGTTCTGTGTATTTCATGTTTCATGGATTTCTTAC